>NC_056737.1:1590206820-1590215650 GCF_019279795.1 Protopterus annectens
CTTGTCAAGAGAGAAAGAGAGAGAGACAGTGAGAGTGAGAGAGAGGATGAGCCATGAAAGGACAATGCTAGCAACAGCAAAAAATAAATGTCATCACAATGGCATAAAAAACAACAAAAAACAAGGGGATGAAAAGAGGGAGTGGCAACTGGAGGGAGTGATCATTCAAACATCTACTGTTATGGTAAGTTTACTTACACAACTGTACTATGTTCATCATATTGATTGCTGCTACAGTAGTTTTAGCTATATATGGGACAATGCTAGCTTACTGCATTTGGGAGGCAGAAGGAGAAGGATCCAGCAGCCCCTGAAGAATGGAGATAGCAAAGCCTGACCTGGACCTAGAGAAGGAATCAAGCTTATAGTGCTTTTCAAAAGTGTGTACAGCGGACCAAACAGCAGCTTTTGGAAGACTTCTAGAATCCATCCCTTTCCAAAACCCCATACATGAAGCCAAAACCCTGGAAGACTGGTCCTTGTCCTTACCTGGAAGAGTTTTGTTACAGTGAATATATCAAAAGGTAATAGCCTTAAATAATCATTTGGAAATAGTGTGTTTTGACACAGGTTCCCTTCTTCTCATCTTTATAAAAAAATAACAACTGATCTGAAGATCTGAAAGATTTAGTTCTATCAAGATGGTACTTGAATTGCCTGTTATAGAGTATCCTTTCATCCTCATTTTAGGTTCAGGAAAGAAAACAGGGAAAGGGATAGTTAGGCTTAAAGTAAACTCGGATGCTACTTTGGGCATAAAATGAGGATTGGTTCTCAAAGAAACCCTGTCACTGTGAAAAATTAAACAGGGCTGACTCACCATAAGAGCTTGTGACTCAGGTACTCTTCTTGCAGAGCCCAGAGAAATCAGTAAAACTGCTTTCCACGTTAAGAACCGCAAGTAAGCCAGGTTAGCTGGTTCAAATAGAGCAAGTGTTAGTTTCTCTAGCACAAAATTAAGATCTCTAGGAGGAGCAATCAGTTTACTATGAGGCCTCTTATGCAAAACCCCTTTCAAAAACAGTTTGACAAGAGACAGCAGTGAAAGGGGAGGAACAATAGGCAGACATGCTGAAATGGCTGATAAATGAACCTTGAGAGAAATAAGAAAGGCCATATGACAGTAACTTACACAAACAGCCTGCACTGAATGTGCTGTTTATGTTGTGGATACCAACTAGAAAACCTTTTCCATTTGCTAATATATGATTCTGAGTAGATCCAGTCTGTGAGGAAGCTTGTGGTGAGTGACCTGGCCATTTTGAAAAAGAAGGGGAAACCATGGATACCTCTGCCAAAACAGAGTCACTACAATAAGTGTGGGGAATTCCTTCTGAATCTTCAGAAATTCCTGGATATTAGTACAAAAAGCATACAAGAGCATTCCTGTCCAAAGAAAAGAAAAAGCATCTGTCTTCCTGGCTTTCTTGCATGGAGACCTGCAACAAAATCTTGCCAGCTGATTGTTCAAAAAAAGAAGCAAAGAGGCCTACTAGAGGAACTCACCACAGATGGATCAAATCTTGGAAGAGCCCCCCCCCCCAATCTAGTTTCCATGTGTGAGGGTATGCCATGGTCCTGCTTAAATTGCCTGCCACACAATTTTGCTCTGATGGAATTCAGGATGCCTTTAGAGTGAGATTGTGCTGTGAAGCTATATCCCAAGCTAACATGGCCAGTCTGCAAAGGGGTATCCCCCCCCCAGTTGGTGATGTACCACATGACAGTGGTATTTTATATAAGAACTTGATGAGGTCCCAGGGACCAAAAATGACTTCGAGTTGAGTGCCTTGATCATGGCAAGCATATCTTTGACATGTATGTGCCCGTGTCTGTTCTTGGCGTCCCAGACACCCTACACTTTCATTCCTCCTGAAACTGTTCCCTAAGCAAAGTCCAAGGCATCTGTAGTGACTAAATGATTTGAAATGGAGAGGGAGAAGGGGAGACCTGGATTTAAAAATATTTGTTGTCTCCACCAAATGATTTCTCTTCTGATTTCAACACTGGGATTTGCAAAGACAAAGGGTGTTGGTACTGGAACCAAAAAGACTTCAGATACCACTGTACCTTTCTCATGTAGTCTTGCCAGGGGTATCATGAGATTCATAGAAGCCATGAGAAGCAAAATCCTGATGTACTCCCTCACAGTGACTAATGTTTGAGTGGAAAACCTTGGAAATAAGTCTAGATATAGATCTAGTTTTTCCTGTGGAAAAAAAGCTCTTTGAACTAAGGTGTTTAGTTGACATCCCAGGCAGCAACACAATGTGTGAGAAGAAGAATTTTGAATATTCTCTTGGAATCCCATCGTGTGTAAGACATCTCACCTGAGAGAGAGAGAGAGAGAGAGAGAGAGAGAGATATTCCTGAGTCTCTGAGAAACAACACTGCAAGGAAGCAAGTCAACTAAATATGGAAAATTGTTGCTACCCTGTAACCTGCAATGAGCTATATACTTTGTGAACATTCTTGGTGCAGTGGATAGTCCAAAGGATAAGACACAAAACCGATACCGTGATCCAAACATACAAAATCTTAAGAAACATCAGTCTGAATGAACAGGGATATAATGATAAGTATCCTTTAATTTTAGAGTTGCCAAGAAACTTGAAACACGAAGAAGAGATAAAAGGTTGTAAAGTGATGATATTTTGATTTTGGACACAAACAGGTTTAGGAAAGAAATATCCAGAACTGATCTCCAAGCATTTTCTTTCTTTGGTACGAAGAACGTACAGTTGTGTACACTTACCATAAATGCAGATGTACGAGTGTATTCACTGTTGTAGTCCTCACATCTGGGTTATCCCTGCCAGAATAGCACTCTGCCGGCCCAAATACCAGAGACTTAGTATTTCTGAATCTGCTTCTGTCGCTTTAGGACTGACATCAGGTCTTCAGTAGTATAAAGTAAGGCAGCCGACGCCATTAGATCAGTTTTTTTTGCCTTAACATGTCAGGAGCCCCCAAGTAGGAGCCATGTTCTGGTGAAAGAACCCCACCAGCAGAAAGTAAATACCAATATGTCCCTTGTAAGGAAAGAGAAGAAAAAAGGGGGAAGGAGGGGGGGAAACCAGGAATGCAACAGTGAATACACACGAAAGTACAGTTTTGTACCTACCATAAATGTAGATGTCCGATAGGTATGCATCTGCAGTCATAACATATGGGTTGTCCTGCCTCAGGCAGCCCTTCGGTCGGCCGGATTCCAAAGTCTGGGTCTGGCCTCAGCTGATGTTGCACTTTCCCCGAAGTCACAGCTCCTGGGGTATAAAGGCATCAGCCAAAGCCATTTTCCTCAGTGTTTCTTGCCCCAGATGCCAGGTGCCCTCTAGGAAGGCTAAATTTGGATAAATGTTGAATGTTCCAAACAGTAGCAAAAAATATATATACATACATATATACAAACAAACAAATACACCATAACAGATCCCCCCAGCTAGCTGAAAGAGGGGTAAGCACCCTAGGAATACCACAGAGGGGAAGGAGGGTGGGTAATCCTGACTGCAGATGCATACCTATCGGACATCTACATTTATGGTAGGTACAAAACTGTACTATGTCCTTCAAGGATGCATCTGCAGTCATAACATATGGGTAGAATACCATAGCCAAACTGGGGGAGGAGGTACTAAGATAAGGATGGTGTAGTTGAGATCCCCTGTAAAACTGCAGTTGCAAAGCCTGCTCGGGATCTGGAGTATAAAGGTAGATTATAATGCTTGGCAAATGTATGCACGGAGCTCCAAGTAGCAGCTTCTAAAATGTCCTTGGTAGCCACCCCTCGAAGGAAAGCTGTAGTGGTGGCTGTGGCCCTTGTGGAATAAGGCCTGATATGTTCAGGAGCTGTCTTTCCATGAAAAGAGTAGCGAATGCAATTTCCTATCCATTTTGAAATTGTCTGCTTGGAAATTGCTTTTCCTTGCACCGCAGTTGCATAGGCTACAAAAAGTTGGTCAGTTTTTCTGCTAGCTTTAGTTCTGTCCAGATAGTAGCGTAGTTGTCTGTGTATATCCAAGGTGTGCAAGAGTTTCTCTCCTTTGTTCTGCGGGTTAGGGAAGAACGTAGGCAAATGAATGGCTTGGTTCAAGGATACCCTGGATACCACCTTTGGCATGAAAGTTAGATTGGTTCTCAGAGACACTCTATCCTGGTGAAAAATAATGAAAGGCTGCACTGCCATTAATGCCTGTAGCTCGGATACTCTTCTTGCTGAAGTGATTGCCAGAAGGAAAGCAGTTTTCCAAGATAAAAACTGTAAGTCTGCTGATGCTGCTGGTTCAAAAGGGGGTAGTGTCAATTTTTCCAGCACAAAATTGAGATCCCATGCAGGTAGAGGGGGTCTCCTTGGAGGTTTAACATTTTTAATTCCTCTCAGAAATTGTCTGAGTAGAGGGTGAGAGAAGAGAGGAGGATCCATATTGTATTCTGCTGAAATTGCTGAAGCATGAATCTTAATGGAAGAGTAAGACAGGCCATTGTGGAACAATTCTGCTAAGTATTCTAGGATGTGTGGTAGGTTTGCCACTGTAACATCTGTGCCCTTTGATGTGCTCCAAATGAGGAATCTCTTCCATTTAGCTGAGTATGCTTTCCTTGTGGAGGGTCTGTGAGACTCAGGATAATATCCTTGACCCTCTGAGATAAGACAGCTTGGTTTGGTTTCAAGCAATTTTCCAGGCAGTTAGTTGCAGAGTTTTCAAGCTTGGATGCAGGGTCTTGAAATTGTTCTGCGTTAGAAGAAGAGGCCATAGGGGTAGAGGCCATGAGTTCTCCTGAGACATGTTTTTCAGTAGCGGATACCAGTGTTGTCTTGGCCAGTCCGGAGCTATTAGTATCACCTTTGGCTGTTCTTCCCTGATCTTCAGAAGAACCTTGTACATCAATGGGAGAGGTGGGAATGCATACACTATTAGGGCATTCCAGCTGAAAGAGAGAGTGTCCACCCTCCAGGCTTGTGGGTGGTATGTCCTTGAGCAGAATTTCTTCATTTGGTGGTTGAGAGGGGAGGTGAACAGGTCTATCTCTGGCAATCCCCATTTCTTTGTTATGAGTTTGAAAATGTCTGGATGCAGCATCCATTCGTGAGCATCCGTGGTAGTCCTGCTTAAGCTGTCTGCTAGTGAATTCTCTTTTCCTGGTACAAATATGGCCTGCAGCTGGATATTGAGGTTCAGGCCTAGGTTCCACAGATCCACTGCCATCCGGCATAGAGGGTAGGAATGCGTGCCTCCCTGTTTGTTTATGTACCACATGACTGTGGTGTTGTCCGTCCTTATCAGCAGATGTCCTTGCTGGAGGAATGGTTTGAATACCTCGATTGCATGCTTCACTGCCAGCATCTCCTTTTGGTTTATGTGCAAGTTTAACTGTCCTTGAGACCATAGGCCTTGGATACATTTGTCCTCCATGTGTGCTCCCCATCCTAGGTCTGAGGCGTCTGTGGTGATGGTCTGCCTTGGTTTTGGTTTCGTGAAAGGCAACCCTCTGTTGGACTGGCAGGCCTGAGCCCACCACAGGAATTCCTTTTGAAGGCATGGAATGATTGGTATCATGGTTTCTAGACTGTGACTGTGTTGAGACCATACATTCCTTAGGTACCATTGTAGTTTTCTCATATGCAGCCTGGCATGTGGGATCAAGATTATGCAGGATGCCATGAAACCCAGGGCCTGCAGGACTTTCCTTGCAGTAAGCTGAGTTTGTCTTGTCAAAGTCATGAAATAATCTGGAAGTTGTTTTTGTTTTCTTCTGTGAGAAAAGCCATCTGAGTTATTGTGTCCAGATCTGCACCCAAAAGGTTATCCTTTGGGATGGCACTAGTCTTGACTTTTGGATGTTGACTGTGTATCCCAAGGCCTGTAGCAGGTGTATGACATAGGCCAAATCCTTTATCAATTTTGTCTTGTTGTCCGCTTGTATTAGGCAGTCGTCCAGGTATGGGTAGATTTGAATTCCCTGAAGTCTGCAATGTGCAATTACTGATGCCAGGCATTTCGTGAATACTCTGGGCGCAGTAGATAAGCCAAAGGGCAATGCTGAGAATTGATAATGCTCTGATCCTGCAAGAAATCTGAGGTATCTTCTGCAATCTGGTCGGATAGGGACGTGCAGGTATGCCTCCTTGAGATCTAGAGTCACCAGCCAAGACTCCTTGCCCAACATGGGAAGAAGTTGCTGTAGGGTCAGCATTTTGAATTTTGGTACAATGAGATATGTGTTCAGTGCGGACAAGTTGAGAATAGGCCTCCATTGGTTTTCTTTTCTTGGTACAAGGAATAGTCTGGAGTAAAATCCTTGGCCCTGTTCCATAGATGGTACCCTTTCTATTGCTTTCATCTGAAGTAAATTTTTGATTTGTCTGAAAGCCTCTGGCTTCTGATTTGGTGGTACGTTTGGCATTCCGCTCCTTTTTGGTAAAGTGTGGTAGTGAAACCTGTATCCTTTGTCTATTGTTTGCAATGTCCATGAGTCCTTTGTAATGCAATGCCAGTTTTTGAGAATAAAGCCAGCTTTCCAGGGAGCTTCCAGTTGTTCCCTGGTAGGCGGAATCAGAGCCAAGTCATTGTGTCTGTCCTGTGCTAGTGGTTGTAGTTGCAGCTGTGGCAGTACTCCTCTGGTTGGCAGGCTGCCACTGACGGCCCCTGTAGGCACCTTTTGATTGACCTCTGCCTCGAGGGCGTCTATTCCTGCCTCTCTGTGCTCTGGAGGTGTCTGGAAAGGACCAATTCTTGGAAGGCCAGTTTCTGCTGAACCTGAGGTTGGACCTGTAGAAATTCCTTTACTGTTTGCACAGATTTAGCTTTTTCTTCCACCTTCTTTAGAATCTCCTGTGCAGGGGAGCCAAATAAACTGTTTCTCCATTGGAGCATCTAGGAGCTTAGCCTTGACATGGTCTGGCAGGGATTGTTCTTTTAGCCAGGCATGCCTATGAATTACTGCCCCAGTCATAGCTGACCTAAATGAAGCCTCCAGTGCATCATAGCCACATTTTAAGAAATGATTACTGACCTGCTGAGAGTTGTGTACCAAATCCTGAAGGGATTTACATTCTAAAGGTTCAGGAGAAGAAATCTTCTTATTCAGCTGCTCTAACAAATATTCCTGGTACTGTATCATATGGAATTGACAGTTTAAAGCCCTGGCAGAAAGAGTAGCAGATGTATAAACCTTTTTACCCCATCTCTCTAATGCTCTAGACTCTCTTGTCAGAGGGTAGGGGATTTTTAGCAGTGGTAGCTGCAACACCTTTTGGGCCCTGTGAGATAGTTTCTGGATCTGCTGCATGGGCTTTATACAGGTGGAAGTGAGAATCCGGGACCCTGTAATATCTGTCAGGTTTGGCAGGGGCCGGAGGAAGAGAATCAGGTGCAGAACTAACCGCATTATACACATCATCAATTACAGTTAGCACTGGTGGTATGGCTAAGGGCCTATGCTGTGGCAAATGTAAAAAAGTCCTTAGCCTTTTTCTAGAATCAGAAAAATCCTGACCCTGCCATTGAAAGTGTTCCCTCATACAGTGCAAGGTTTCCCCAAAGGAAAATTCTTCAGGAGGGGAGGCAGAAGGGATAGAATCTTCAGCATCTGAATCCTCGTAAGGAGAATAGGCCCCTTCTTGATGGTCTGAGAAATCAGATCCATCTGTGAAGTAGTCAGAGGAGACAGGTTCAGAGGGTTCAGTCCTAGGCCTTTTGTCTGGTGGTGGTTGGGAGGCCCTGTCTGGGTGAGGTTGGGAACCCCTAATCAAGGATATCAGGTCCTCAGGCAAGACTGAGAATCTGAGAACTTGAGGAAGGCCTCTGAGAAGCAGATTTGGCAGGTAAATCCTTTGAAAGTTTGGCAGCTTTAGCCCTGGAGAAGGCCTTAATAGACATAGAAGCTGGGGGCCTAGCTGCCCCACGTGCAGGTGTAGATATGTCCAAAGGAATGGTGTCGGACAAATCTTGGCGTAGCTTCGGTAGGGATTTCTGAAGCCGACTCAGCCGGGGCCTCTCTGGCCTCGGTTGTGAGTAAGGTTTCTGTTGTAGGAAGAACCGAGGGCTCGGTTTCAGCCGAAACCGAGACACTGTGATAGGCCTAGCCGTGGTTTCAGCCGAAACCGCGGGCATGATGTCGGTCCTTTTCCCCTGCTTTTGGCCAAATCGTGAGTCAGTCTTCGACGGCATTTTATATGCAAAAGCGGATCCAAAATATTCTTCTGCAAACTCCGACTGACGTCTAAGAGCCCGTCGGTTGAAGGAGGCACAGGCTAAACAAGCTGATACGTCGTGGTCTGGGCCTAAGCAGGGAAGGCAGTAAGAATGGAAATCCTTATGAGGTATTTGTTTCCCACAAGTTAAACAATTATTTACTTTGTCTGACATCGGCTGAGGCAAGAAAGAGTCCCCAACGGGGTACTTAGCTTTTAGTATTGGTGGCTGAAATCTCTGGATCTGACCGACCGGCACTTGCGAACAGCTTCTGCTTCGGGCACCGCGCGGCAAGAAAGACTGAGGAAAATGGCGTCGGCTGATGCCTTTATACCCCAGGAGCTGTGACGTCGGGGAAAGTGCGACATCAGCCGAGGCCAGACCCAGACTTTGGAATCCGGCCGACCGAAGGGCTGCCTGAGGCAGGACAACCCATATGTTATGACTGCAGATGCATCCTTGAAGGACATCATCTACATTTATGGTAAGTGTACACAACTGTACCAGGTTCTTCGTGTTTTACTGTTGCAGTCATCACATCTGGGTTGATTCCCAAAGCTGAGGAAATGGGTGGAGGCAGTCAAGAAATACCCAGGTTGCAGTCCAATGCAAACATCTGGGTTGATTTGTCCCAA